>NC_056732.1:623843294-623875794 GCF_019279795.1 Protopterus annectens | reverse complement strand
TGTATCATTATAATGGAGATTTATACTTAAATTTATCACTGACATTGTTTTATGTTTACTTGTTATCTGAAATATAAATCACATCTCCACTGAATAACTTGTAATAAAGAGTATAACTGTATTCATGTTAAAATTTCTGTACAATTGAAGTATTCAAAACTTTGAATTCATTTTATGTCAAATCTTTCAATTCTTTCAAGTTTTTTTTATTTAAGGTTTGGATAAATAGGTAAAGAGACATTCACTGTATTCTGTAACTAGACTCACCAAAGTTGTAAACAAAGGAATCAGAATGGCGGGGCTACTTTCATGAAGCAGAACATCCATGCAGCACAAAGCTGTCAGAGAAGTCGCTGCAAAGACAGACTGCACAGCCCTGCTGAATAGGCATGAGTAAAGAAGTAGAGATGGACAGTATGAGCAAGCAGACAACCGCACTTCAGGCAGTCCATACTTCTCAACATCTACCCCAAGAAATCTGGACAAAGCCTGACGTAATAGAGGAACAAAGGCCCAAACATTGAGACATGTTTGAAACAGTGATCTTTTAAACTTAGAAAGTTGCTAGGATAGCATAATTTGTGTTAGCCTGCATTTTTTAAATGGTATGAACTCGGAAACTCAAATGTATTTCATTATTTAATGACCTCAGTCCTCAATAATTTGCCAGAAAACCACAAATGTTATGAAGAACAGACAAAAGATATGAGGCAAAAATCTGTACATTCTACAAAAATCTGGACAGTTGAGTGGTATGAGGGAGTGAGATGAGCGGGTCAAGAAAATTTCATAAATAAAACAGATGATATATTGAAGAGTCTATAAGGAAGGACAAAGCAGCAATATCTCACCTAATTGATTGCAACTTGTGAGAACATGAATTAGCAACACAGCAGACAGTACAAGCTGTTATGTTTGACAACAGGCTGCCATTGCACGTCAGAAGAAAAATAGCATAGGATTGATAAGAATATGCAAACAGGTGTACAGCAAGCTTAAAAGGGGTAGAAAGCAGAGTACAGTAAAACAAGTGAAGAGTTATAACAATCAAAGGTAATTAGCACTAGACTGCAGGGAAGGTAGGGCGTGTGTCTCTATGTGAGAAAAGGTCACAATTTTATATATAAGGCAGGAGATTTAAAGCATTTCACAGAGAAGTCTCTAGCTTGGTTGGGTCTTTCTTGCAGTTTTTGCTGAATAGTTTGTCTGGGTGACTTTTTTACACTTTGAATTATAAGTATACAGAAAAAAAAGAAAAGAAGGAAGAGGTTAAAGGTAAAATGGAGTAGGAACAGTGGGTGGAGCAAGGCAATGGAATACACAGAGAGAAGACCACAGACAGCGACAAACTGAGAGATGTGGATACACAAGTGGATAGAGACATGGGAGACACAAGCAAAGACAAACAAAGGCTAGGCAAGTGACATAGGATAGGATAGAATACAGGCATCCTAAAAGGTGCTGACCACCCTCTATGGGACTTTACCTGGACTCAGGATATGGTGGTCCTCAGTCAGGGTGGTCAGTTGTATGGGCAACACCCATTCTTTGTGGTGTGATAACATCATCCAGCTGGTCCAGCGAGTCTGCTACCCGCTGCAGGAGGTGCTACTGTTTGGCAAACAACAAATGTTTATAATGAATTCAATGTCTGAAAATATATACTGTAAAAATAATCTATAATTCAAATTAAAAATAAAATATATATATTTCTATATATACATACATATATATATATATATAAATATATAAATATATGTTATTGGTTAAATAAAAACTACTCCTTCCATTCCTTCTTCTGTGTTCCTACACATAATGTATGTATATACATATATATATATATACACAATAGGTTTACTGTCAGATGTGTGATTGTAAGAATTCTGAATCCGAAAATAATGCAACCAGAATGTCGCAAGATGAGAATGATGAAAACCACATGAGCGAACAATGTCAAATGAATCTCCCAACCTGCAATGACACAACAACAAGTGCTATCATGGGTCCTAAAGAAGGGAGGTCCAGATGTCCCTCATGTCATCCTTGTCATTCTAATCTTGCAACCTTCTGGTACCATTATTTTCACATTCAAAATTCTTATGATCACACATCTGATAGTAAATCATATATATATATATATATATATATATATATATATATATATATATATATATGTAGGGATCCACCTTGGATCCTGGGAACTACCGCCCCCATCAGTCTGACGAGCCTGATCTGCAAGGCCATGGAATGTATTATCATAGAACTTATAAACAAAGACATTGGCAACCTTGAAACACTGGACCCCACCCAGTTTGGGTTTGTGAAGGACCAATCTTGTCTCCTGAACCTGATTGACTTCTTCAAATCAGTCTCCAGAGCCGTGGATGAGGGTAAGGCAGTCCACACAGCCTATCTGGACCTCGCCAAGGCCTTTGACACCATCCCCCACTCCGGAATTATAGATAAACTTACTAAGCTGGGCATTAATCCCTACGTCACTCGATGGGTTGCTTACTGACAGAACCCCCATTGTAAAAGTAGCTGACTCCAAATCCAACTCCAGACAAGTGACAAGTGGAGTACCTCAGGGTTCAGTCCTGGGACCACTCTTGTTTGGCATCTACTTCTCTGAAGTACAGGCCAATACTAAGGGACTGTGGCTAACAAAGTTCGCAGATGACTGCAAACTGGGAGCCATTATTGAATCTCCAAATGATGTGGATACTCTATAAAAGGGCCTTGCAGAAACAGATGCTTGGTGCCAGAGCCATGGGCTCAAGCTCAATGTCAAGAAATGTATAGTTATCCCTTTTGGAAAAAAAACATGTACCCGTGAATTACCACATAGGTGGCAGTACACTAAACACTGAAAGTGTGATAAGAGACTTAGGGACACAGGTGGACAGTGGTCTCACCTTCGATAACCACATCGCCACAACAGTCAGGAAATCCTTCTATGTGGCACAGCTCATCACTAAGGGCTTTTCATCCAGAAAAAAGGAGGTCATTGTCCCACTGTACTCATCCCTCATTAGACCCATTATAGAATACAATGCTCCATTTGGTATGTACCTCTCAAGACACCTGCAACAACTGGAAAGGCCGCAGAAATACCTCACTAAAAGAATCACAGGCCTAAAGCAGATGCCCTGTGCTGACCACCTTAAAAAACTCCAGCTATACTCTGTTGCATACTGTCTATTCAGAGGTGATCTCTGCTTAACATACAAGGCCAGTCAAACCCAGAGCTGTTGGACATGCTACACTTAAAGAAATCCCAATCCCTCAGAGCCACACATTCCAGGGATATAAACCTTGTCATCACAATAAACAAAACATGCTGGAGGGATAGGTTCCTGACCCAGAGACTTCCCAGACTCTGGAATAGACTGCCCATACATGTCAAGCAGAGTGCCTCTTTGGCCATCTTCAAAAGGAACCTGGACGACTGGATGGGAGAAAGGAAATTCACCCCTGGGATCACGTCAGTCACCCTGATAGACAAGGTTCCAGGAAGTAAATAGTGTGGGAAGAAATAGCCAGGGAATTTTTATGGCTAGGCTTGTCTAGGCCCTAGGGCCGATAGCCTAGTACCAACCTATGAACCTATGAACATATATATATATATATATATATATATATATATATATATATATATATATATATATATATCCATATGCAGATATATATATATATATATATATATATATATATATATATATATATATCCATATGCAGATATATATATATATATATATATATATATATATATATATATAGATATATACAGATGTATATAGATATAGATGTGTGTGTGTGTGTGTGTGTGTGTGTGTGTGTGTGTGTGTGTGTGTGTGTGTGTATGTGTGTGAATGCAAATTATAGTAACAAGGGAACTTTGATAATGTTTCACAGAACGCAACTTTAAAACACTACTGAGGGAAACGTGTCCATTTAAAATGGGGGTGTGTGATTGGATTCAAATGTAATTGCAACACTAACTCCATAAATTCAATTCTAGCTTCCCAATGCCCCCCCCAGGATTTTTTCTACTTTTTGTAGTATGGCAAATTTAAATCTATGTTGACCCATACATTTTAATCTATATATACATAAAGCATTATTCAAAATTTTCCTTTCTGTATCATATACGCATTCATTTATTCTTCTATGTAGTATACATTCCATATTTCCAGTTTAGAGAGATTGGCATATCCCACAGACTGCAATATCTGCAAGATATACTACTCCATTTGTGGAAAGATTTCCCAAGCACATTAATTGCAGCCATTTAAACGCATATTTAATGGGTAAAACATTCTGCTTAAAAATATACATACATTGTTTACAACAACCAAACTTTGTAGTTCTCATTATTTGATCATCAGTCAGCATCTTGTTCTGACTGCATCTTGGCATCCCTGATCTATTCTTTTTTTAATGTTTGCCTCTTTTATCAATAAACAAGGGATCATCACCAAGAATTGTATATAAACTATCACCACATTTAAAAATAGTCCAGTTTCTCCTAATGATATCTTTTATAGTAATTGTGTCAGAATTATTTTCCAAAACTATCACTCTGTTGAATCCAATTTCTTTGGAGTGCCCACATTTATATACCCTTTTGTTCTTCACCCCAATACCTATGCCTTTTCCCAGTATTGGGGAGAATTTTTCTTTTCTGACCTGAGTTGTTTCTTTGCTGATATTCATAATAACATATTTTGGGTAACCTCTTTCAAGGAACACTACATGAATAGACTTTCATCTTCAGAAAGCATCCTAGATAAATGAACCAACTGGCCTCTTACTAAACTCTTCTTATAACTCAAAGGATGGAAACTCTCATAGTGTAAATATGGATTAGATAAGTCCGTTTCCAGTTGATGTTTGAACTAAACCCATTATCAGTTTTTTTTTTATAAAAAACTTCCAAAAATTAAATCCAACCAAACCTATGTTGATAGGTAAAATGTAAGAAAGGGGTAACACTACTAAACAACATCATCATCACCCCCTTTTTCCCATTTTCTAGATGAGGTTGTGATGTCATATCAACTGTGGCCATCCCTCTCTATTCATTGCCACTCTCCCAACTTTTTTAACAGTCATGCTTGACTGTCACAGGACTTTTCTCGTGCAATCCCTCCACCTCTTTGCTAGATATCTTTATTTTCTCTTGACATCTTCCTGTCTGTCCTAAATCTTCTTTACCAGACTGTCTTCTGTTTTTTCTGCAAATGTGCCCAAACCAATGTAATCTGTTCTCTTTGACCTTCAAACTTGCCATAGCTACCCCTTTAACTCATTTATAGTCTTCATCTTTAAAATGAATACAAGTGTTGATCAGCACTATCTCCAGAAAATCCACTAACAACCTTATGTCAAACACATTTAAAAAAACTACAGCAAATTAATGCTTCTTTAAACATTTGCAGACTTTTTTTCATGTGGAATAGTGTAGAAATGATCCACTACATCAATACTGCAAAATCTTAAGTTAGTGTCTCATCAATTATTATTAGTAAGATGTAAAAAATCCTAGAATATTTTAAAAGGCAATGGTATGAATCATTAAAAGGCTTTGGGCCGGATTCACGATGGCTTGCACGGAGTCTAAGAAGTAAAGTAAGACTCCATGTGGCCATCATGTCTGACGAGCGATCCAGGAACAGCCTGTAGGGGCATGTAAGAGAGCTCCTAAAATGGCTCTTACATGGACAGGGCAGGGATATGCAAATTACCTCAATTGCAGGTGAAAGGCATGCAAATGAGGTAGATTTGCGATTGAGGAAACCCGTACCTGTCCGAGTAAGAGCAGTGTTATTTGCAGAAATGTACTCGGATGACAACTGAGTACCGTTCTGCAAATAGCAAAACGGAGCCATGACAGCTCAAAATAAAGGTTGCATCCAGTGCAGGAAGCATGCCAATGGCCAAATATACGGCCATTGGAAATGTTTCCTGATGCAATATAAAAATAAAAATATTTTTTTTTCGCCGATTTCTGACGTTTAGGCGTAGCGCAGCACCGCGCAGACGGTCTGTGCTCTAAAACCCAGAATACTAAAAATTAAAACCCACAAATGTGGATTTTATAAAAATTGTTACTGTACAATGCAAGGGAATGGCAGGCTGAAGACAACATGGCCACCGAGTAGCGGTTGCTAAGGGGGGAAGCTCAGTCTAAGACATGTAACCAAGCATTAGTAGGCAATCCTATGTAAATGAGTGTTAGGATAGTGAATCGCAAGTTTACATAGCAAATGAGGACAGTCAGTGGAGTGTAGGAGTAGGATATGGGGAGTAACAGAGTAGAAGATAGGTGACATCACGAGGGGGGTATGTATGAAAGAAGTGAAGCTCATTGGAGCAGAGTGGCATGTGTCAGCTGTCATTTATACATCATGGAAAGAGGTGTGTCAACAGACAGGCTAGAGAAAGGCAAGAAATGGAAGGTGTATGCCGTGGATAACACCAAAGTTTCTTGCTGAGCAGGTATGCGCGTGTGTGTGTGCCTGTAAACCTGAGTAAGACAGTGTGCGCGTGTGTAAGCGTGAGTGCGCACGTTTAAGCCAGAGTATGCATGTATAAGGCTGTTTAAGGAGTTGTAAGCACGTTTGCACTGGTGTGCATATGTTTTAACCCGAATAAGCAAGTTTTAGTCCGTGTAAACAAGTGTGCACGCGTGTTAGCAGCTGTGCGTGTGTTTGCGCTTGCGTGTGCGGTGCTCCCCCCTGAGGAAACAGAAAGGAAAAAGGAAGCACAACAAATAGTAGGAAGCTACCAGGGAGTACTAGCAGAGCTAGCAGGTGAAAACAATCAGAATCAGGCAATTACACAGGCAGCACACTAGCCCAGCCCAGCCTAGCACTTAAAACTCTGCAAACAACAGTCCATTATGTTTCTCACAACAGACACTGCAGTAAGCTAATAGAAGTGAAAACTGAAAAAGCTTTACTGAGACAAAGAAATGTTAGGGGCTGCCATTGCTGTTATAAGGCGACATATGCAACATGCTGAGGGAGGTGACAATGGAAATGCTGCAGGACAACCCACAGTGAGGAGACGGAGAAGAGTGTACAGGCCCAGGGTAACCTACCAGTGGCTACATGAGCTGGAGATAGTGGAGTGCTATAGAGTGGACAGAGACCTCCTGCAGCAAATTGTTGAGCTGTGCAGGCCACGCCTCACACACAGAACCAACAGAGGGGAACCCATCCCAGTGGAAAACAAGGTATGTGTTGGCCTAAGAATACTAGCAACAGGTACCTTCCAGAGACCAACTGGTGATATGATGGGGATATCACAGGCATCAGCATCCAGGGTACTACACCAGTTTCTGGATGCCATGTCAGCACATGGCGGTGATCATGTATATT
Organism: Protopterus annectens; assembly: GCF_019279795.1. Classification (NCBI taxonomy): domain Eukaryota; kingdom Metazoa; phylum Chordata; order Ceratodontiformes; family Protopteridae; genus Protopterus; species Protopterus annectens. The sequence continues at coordinate 623,868,409 of NC_056732.1, read as the reverse complement.
TCCCAAATTCCCATGAGGTATTGGCCAGCAATATGCGTCTCTTCCAGCAAATAGTGGAATACCCTGAGGTAGTGGGTGCAATAGACTGAATGCACATATGCATCAAAGCACCAGCCGGCGAGCGGAGTAGGGTCTACTTCAACTGCAAGGGCTTCCCCTCCATCAACTGCCAGGTCATGTGTGATGCCCAGGGCATAATACTGAGTGTGTGTGCAGGCTGCCCTGGAAGCTACCATGATTCTCATATCTGGCATCTGACACAGTTGTACCAGACATTTGCCAATGGGGACATCCCACATGGTCACCTAGTGGGGGATGCTGACTATGCACTGGAGCCGTGGATGATGACACCCATCAGAAATGCACACACACCTGAACAGGAATGCCATAATGAGGCACACGCACAAACACGTAATGTAATAGAGAGTGTGTTTGGGCTGCTAAAGTCACGGTTCCGGTGCCCGGACACATCTGGTGGAACCTTGCAGTACTCACCAACTACATGTACCCAAATTGTCATGGTATGTGCTATGCTACATAATATGATCCTGCGAAAACAGCTGCAGCAGGACCAGCATAGGCCTGGGCCAAACAGCCCCCCACCATTGCCAAGGCCATCACAGGCAGAGCGTGACTCGGAGGAGGAACAACCTGAGCCTGCCCCAGTAGGCAGAAGGAAGTGTGCCCAGTATGCTTTGTCCTTGGCAAAGAGGCAATGCATAGCACATACACTGGCTCAGTAGGAACTCTGGAAATGATACCTCTCTCCGACTCGGACATAAAGTAAAAGGGATGCCTAAGTTGACACTACCTGCTTTCAAACATGTGCAGGGAGTGTAGTATGTGCATCTGACATAGGCAGCCCTGCAGCACCACCTAAGGCATGAATGCCATGTGTTAAGCAATATAAAGCAGTGCTAAACAGCAATTACCACCATGTAGTATATGCAAACAAAATCGCACACACCAACTAGCACAACTGTGGTCAATGTTCAGTAATATTGGGCAACATCCAGCAATGTTGGTGAATATTGAGCAATGTCGGACAAGCCTAGTCTAAGTAGGGCATAGCTGAACAAAAGCCAACATGGTCATATTTGCTTAACAGGCCCTTAAGCAGTCTGGTCTGCTCAGTATGAAAATATAAAGCAGTGATGGGCCTTGAACCCAAGATACTGTGCACTATAGCCAAAGTACTGAACCACTAAACCATGACAGTATTGCAGTGGTCCACCTGTATGATGGAATGTTGATAAGTCTATGCAAAGTATTCCATGGAAACCCTGCAGGCACAGCATAATCCTTGTTGAGTTATGACACAAAGGTGAGTCCTGCAGTGAGAACAGAACCTGACTTCCAACACACACAGTATAAATGTTAATACTGGTCATGTTCGCACACATCAACAAATGTAGTGGACCTCAGATAGCAACATACTGAAGGGTCACACTGGGCATGCTCACACACTTGAATAAATGAGACAAATGTCAGGCAACAAAACACGGAATGGCAGAACTGGGCATGCTCACACACTTAGGCCATGTCTGAGTACAGCAGTGGGCCACGCATATCTGGCAGTTGCATGTGTTAACCCAGGAACCTGTCACTATACAGCAATCCGCCCTGTGCACACAGTTATATGACAACAGACACATCTATAATATAGTGGAACCCTGTCATAATCAAATATGTCCTGCAGATACCAAAGTTGTTCATGGAAACTGGTAAAGCAAAGATGATAAAGACCTGCAAACAGTATCAGCAATAAACATTGTGCATCTTGAACATTAGCATAGGTTCAGAGGTCGATACTAGGCTATCTGTCCTAGGGCATGTACAAGCCTAGCCAGAGTGTGTTTGGCATTCGCAACCCTGTCAGATTACTACACTGTGTGTGTGAATAGTAGGTCACACAAGATAGCCCATGTACGTTTAGGCTAGTGTGCCTCTGTCTAGCAGGGACACAGAAGATATCGCAGGGGTAAATATACGATCACCCATACAGTCGTCAAGATGTCTCCAGTAGGTGGTCAGTGGGTGGCTCTGCCTATGTGAAACTGGGATTACATTCTGTAGTGAGTGGAGCCTCTGGGATAAGAATCTGTCCCTCCACAATGTCCTATTAACATCTGTGCTGAGTTATACATCCCTGGAGTGTGTAGCTCCAAGGGAGTTGGATATCCTGAGGTGGAACATGTCCAGTAATTCTGGGTTGGGTACATCTGTAAACAACAGGCACACATCATATCTGAGTAGGTGGTAAGCGACTGAGAAGAGCTGGAGTTACTGCATCTGAACTATGCAGGGCATCTGTGTGAGTCCCTAGATCTGCTTGGTGAGGACCTTCTGTGGCCAGTACAGTTGCTGCAGGTGTCAGGTAAGGTACACCCCAAATGTGGCATTGTAACCAAGTATGGATGTGATGAGTATAGGGGCACAATGACCTCACTCGATCTAGATGTGAAACCATATGGGATAAGGTGGCCCACATAGAAGGTGTGTCCAACCACTTTGGCAACGTGAATGTTAAAGGTGACAGTACGAACAAGTCATGTCCCCAAATCCCTAACAACTCCTACCGTATGTAATGGAGTACTACCTATGTGGTAATGTGTGGGCATGTTGTTATTCCCAAAGGGGATGACTATGCAACTAATGGCATTTAGCTGTAGGCCATGGCTCAGGCACCAGTCATCCATCTCTGTGACACCCTGATTGAGTATGCATGTGGCAGCTGGAGAGTTGATCATGGCAACCAGTTTGCAGTCAAGTGCAAACATGTTCAGCCATATTCCCCCTGTGGTAGCCTGGACGTAAGACAAATATATACTGAGCAAGAGAGGTCCCAGGACTAAGCCGTGTGGGATGCCATGTGTAACTGGTGTATAGTCAGACATGGCACCTGCAATTCTAACCATGTGGGTGCTATCCCTGATCTAGGTATCAATCCATTGTGTGAGGTATGTGTCCATATTGACGCTGGTGAGCCTATGCATAATGGCCCAGTGGGTTATTGTGTTGAAGGGTTTTGCAAGGTTCAGGTAGGCTGTGTGGACAGCCGTCCCTATGTCGATGGACCTATTAGCCATTTAAAGAATACAAACAGGTTCATAGGTTCATAGGTAGATACTAGGCTATCTGCCCTAGGGCATTTATAAGCCTAGCCAGAGTGTATTTGGCTTCCGCCTCCCTATTAGATTAGTCTACTGTGCCTCTGCAAAGTAGGTCACAGAAGGTACCCTTTTAAGATTAGTTTATTGTGCCTCTGTCTAGCAGGGACACTGGGGAGATCCCAGGGGTGAATTTGCGATTTCCCATCCACATGTCCAAATTTCGCTTGAAGAGGGTCAGCGGGGGGCTATGTCTAACATGAATTGGGATTCTATTCCAGAATGAGGGGAGTCTCTGGGAAATGAATCTGTCCCTCCAGCATGTCCTATTTATTTTTGTGCTGAGGTTTACATCCCTGGAGCGTGTAGCTCTAAGGGACTTGGATTTTTTGAGGTGGAGCATGTCCATTAATTCTGGGTTTGACATGGCTTTGTACGTCAGGCATAGATCGCCTCTGAGTAGGCGGTAAGCAACTGAGTAGAGCTGGAGTTTCTTTAGTCGAGCTGCATAGGACATCTTTTTGTAGCCCATGATCCTCTTGGTGAGGTACTTTTGGGGTCTCTCCAGTTGCTGCAGGTGTTGGGTAAGGTACATCCCAAAAGGGGCATTGTATTCAATTATGGGCCTGATGAGTGATGAGTAGAGGGGCACAATGACCTCTCTTGATCTAAATGCGAACCCTTTTGTGATAAGGTGGGCTATATAGAAGGTCTTTCTAACCACTTTGGCAACGTGATTATCAAAGGAGAGATTACTATCTACGTTGGTCCCCAAATCTCTAATTACTTCTTCCGTACTTAATGGATTACCACCTATATGGTAATTTGTGGGAACCTTGCTTTTCCCAAACGGGATGACTATGCACTTTTTAGCATTTAGCTTGAGGCCGTGGCTCTGGCACCAAGCATCCGTCTCTGTGAGACCCTTTTGGAGGATGCTTGTGTCAGCTGGAGATTCGATTATGGCCCCCAGTTTGCAGTCATCTGCGAACTTTGTCAGCCATAATCCCCCTGTGTTAGCCTGAACCTCAGAGAAGTATATACCGAACAAGAGAGGTCCCAGAACTGAGCCCTGTGGGATGCAACTTGTAACTGGTTTGGAGTCAGACATGGCACCTGCGATTCTGACCATGTGGGTTCTATCTCTGAGCCAATTTGCAACCCATCTTGTGATATAGGGGTTGATATTTAAGCTGGTAAGCTTATTTATGATACCCGAGTGGGGTATTGTGTCGAAGGCTTTTGCGAGGTCCAGGTAGGCTGTGTGGACTACCTTGCCCTCATCTATGGCTTTGGTAACTGTTTCAAAGAAATCAACTAGGTTTAAGAGGCAAGATCTGCCCTTAACAAAGCCAAATTGGGTAGAGTTCAGTGTCTGTATGCTCCCAATGTCTTTGTTTATGAGTTCCATGATAATACGCTCCATAGCTTTACAGACCAGACTAGTCAGGCTTATGGGGCAATAGTTTCCAGGGTCCGTTGTGGCACCACCTTTGTGGAGTGGGACCACTGTAGCTGTACCCCATTCTTTGGGTACATATCCTGTAGTAAGGCTAAGTTTGAACAGTGACTTAATGTGAGGGTTCAGTTCTTCTTGGAGCTCATGTAAGACACAGCCTGGGACACCGTCCGGTCCCATAGATGCTGTGTTTTTTGCTTTGGAGAGGGCAGCTTTCACCTGTGCATCTGTGATGTCAGGGAGGTTACATTCAGTTGGGATAGGCATTTGCTCCTTTGGGGGGGAAGGGGGGAGAAGTTTGCTGAATCTGTCTGCCAGGATGTTGGCTATGTCTGTAGGTTCGGTATATTTTGTACTGTTATGCAACAATTCAGAGCATATCTGGGAGTTTCCGCCCATGTTCCTGACATAACTAAAGAAGGCCTTGTGATTATCTTTAGTGTCTAGGGCAATTTTTCTTTTGAAACTGGCCTTTGATGATTTTATGAGGGATCGAAGTTTCTTGCTAATACTGATCAGAGATGCCTTCCCTTTTTGGGATTTTGGTCTGTCATGTAGTAGCTTCCTCCTTCTGTTGTATAGCTTATTGATGGCCGGGGTCCACCAGACTGTTTTTGGAGGAGTGAGTTTTGGTTTTATTTGGGATAGCACGATCCATGCATTCCTGCAGGTGCTCATAGAATGCATTTGTAAAGGATTCTGTGGATTGGGCTGTATTATCCTCTGGCCCAGGGGCTTTGAAGGATTCCACCTCAGTCTTGAGAAGTGCAAAGTTGGCTTTTGAGAAATTCTTTACAGTGATTTCCTTGGCTGGGGGTGGGGACGGGATATGGATGTCCAGGGAAATTTGTTTATGGTCTGATCTTACCAATGAGGGGTTTACCTCTGGTGTGGAACATAGAGTCCCCATGTTGGTGATGACCAGGTCCAATATGTTGTTCCCTCTTGCGGGAGTGGTGACCAGTTGTTCCATTGCGTTAGAGTTTATAAATTCAAGGAACCGTTGGGCGAGGGTGTTTGGGCTTGATTCATAGGTTCATAGGTTAGTACTAAGCTAACTGCCCTTGTGAGCCATTTTTAAGCCTAGCCAATTATCCCTTGTGAGACTCAAACCCTGCACCTTGTGTTTTTAAGGCAAACACCTTAACCATTAGGCCACCCTCCCAACCTTTGAGTAGTTTTCCCAGTCAATGTTTGGGTAGTTGAAGTCACCCAATAACATAGTGTTTGGAGAGACCTTCATATTCTCCAGTGTTCTCAGGAATGCCAAGTGGGATTCCTGTAATAGGGAGGGTGTTCTGTAGCAGGCTACAAACTGAAAGGCAGTTTTGCCTGCTGTTAGTTGCACATGGATGGTTTCCGATGCTTCGTGCAGTGCCACTAACCTGGAGGTGTAGGTATCTTTGATGAATATAGATACTCCACCTCCTTTTGTGCTTCGGTCCGAGTTTTGGGGCTGAAACGCATGGTATGAGTTATAACCTGGTAGTGCTGGGGTGCACAGACATCGATTTTCTCCATACTGAGGAGAGCCTCGAGTGCGTGCATCTTGAGGTTTAAACTTCTGGCATTGAGTAGCATTACCTTTAGTTTTTTTATCCTTGGGTTGTCTAGGGAGTATGTTTGTCCTTTGAGCCTTGCCTAAAAAAGGCATTATGGGGGTGGCAAGAGCCTTGGCCAGTATACGAAAGCCTAAGGGTGACAGGTGCAAGCCGTCCCTAGTGAAGCAACGTGGCTTGTCGAGCATGTCATCCCAGGCTGACAGACACTGGATCCCCTTTGAATGACACCAATACTTTAGCCAGTTGTTGAAACTGATCATTTTGTCTTTATACTGTGGCATCATTCTTGGTGAGGGCAAGATGCTACTCAAGGTCAGGGTCATACCGGCCTGGGCTACATGGTCAGAGAGCTCCTCTATGTCTTTTTTCATGTAGTCCAGGGAGGTACGTCTCAGGTCATTCACACCAGCATGGACAATGATGGAGTCATACTTGTACTTGCTTTGAAGTGACCTGAGTGCTTGCATTATGTGGCGGATCCTGGCACCCAACAGGCAGCTTACCGTGACCTTCTCCTTGTTCAGTCTGGTGAGCGAGACGTCAGTGTGCAGGACAATAGAGTCCCCTATAACAAGTGTATTTGGTGTGTTGTTTGGCCTTAAGGGCTGTGGTTGTGAGGCACACTGATTTTGTGAGATATGTGATTCATGGGTATTGTTGAGGGGTGGTTGTTGCTTGGATATCTGCTTAGGAGGTCTTTGCTGTTTAGGCAGATTTTTATTTAGAGCCTCCAAGTATGTTTTTGTGTGTTTATGTGTTGGGTATGCAGATGCAATAGGTCTGTGTGAGACTGGATTTGTGGTGTGGGTAGTTACCTTTTCCTCCTGACTGACTGTGCCAGTCTTGGGTTGAGAGAGATCTGCCTCCAGTTTGGCTGTGTAACTGCATCTCTCACATGTATTAGAGTTTGTTGGAAGGAGGAGAGGGTTGTCTGTGTACATAAGGCAATTGTAACATTGCCTCAAAATTCCCAGATTCACCAGCTGGACTGGAGAGTAGCCTTGAAACTGAACCTTGGACATACCAGATTAGTATAGGGAACTGTTTTTTTACTGATCAGATGATTAGGAAAGGGAACTGATTTTTCACTTGATCAGGAAGGACCAATCGGGAGTCTAATACTTATGAGAAGTCAAGGAGGGTGTAGTGCTTTAGTTTGTTAGTGTTTCCTTATAAGAGCTGAGCAAGTGCAGGGCTTTAGAAAGAGAATAGAGTGATTAGTTTGAGAGTTTGAACAGTTCTAAGGGAAAAAGTGAAGAGCAGACTTTGTGGAGCCTGGAATAGTTTAAACCTGTTTAGGCGGCACTGCCCAACGCTGCTCAGTGTGCAAAAAGAGAGTTGTAGGGTTTTAAGAGAGAGAGATCAAGGAGTTTAGAATTGACCCAAAATGGCCAATAAAACTACAGCTTCTAGGTAGTAACCACTCCTCCAGGGACAGGCAGGCTGTTCAGTGTTAACCACTCCCACTGGTGAACACAGAGACTTCCCTTTAGCCCAAGCAAGCACTGGCCTTCTAGAAACTTCCAAACAGTTCAGAACAGCAAATCTGTTACTGAACTTTCTTAACTTTCAGAACGTTGGAAAAAAGCAAGATTTTTTTTTCTTTTTGTTATAGTTTAAAGGTAGCAGAGATACACAAGCAGCAAAATAATCACAACAGTGCAATAAATGACCCCACACTTGAGTGCTAGGCCAAAATCAGGTAAAATGCAGTTTTTAGAGAAAAAAATGATTTTAAATTAAGTGCAACACAGGAAATGCAGTAAACAGGCTCTGGATGTGTTCCAAGTACTGTTACTGTTACAGATATAAACTTTAGCAAACCGGAAAATGCCAAAAAGTAGGCGGCAAAGCAGTAAAACTTAACAAAATATCAGAAGAAAATACTTAAAATCACAAAAGTGGCTCCTTTTCTAAACTCTTTCCAGTGGTGAGAATCAAACCTTGCATCTTGTGATTGAAAGGCATACTCCTTAACCACTGTACCACTTGGCTGAGGCAAGATCTGCCCACAACAATGCTGAAATGTGTAGGACACAGTGTCTGTAGGTTCCCGATGTCTATGTGTATGAGTCTTATGACAATACGCTCCATAGCTTTGCAGAACAGGCTACATAGGCTTATATGACAATATTGTCTGTGGTCCGTTGTGGCACCAACTCTGTGGAGCGGGACCACTGTCGCTGTACGCCATTCCTTGGGTACATATCCTGTGGTAACTCCGATATTGAACAGTGATGTAATGTGAGGGTTGCGTCTGTCATGATGCTCGTGTATGATGCAGGCTGGGACACCATCTGGTCACATTGATACTGTGATGTACGCTGTGGGGAGGGCAGCACTCACCTGTTACTGTGTGATGTCAGGGAGGTTATACTCTGTTGGGATGGATAGTTGCTCCTTAGGGGGGATGGGTGGGAGACATCTGCACTGAACCTGTTTGCCAGGATGTAGGCAATGGCAGTCGGTTCAGGGTAGGTTTAGTCAGTATGCAGTAACTCACAGCATATCAGTGAGTGTCCACCCAGGTTCCTGACATAACTGAAGAAGCCCATGTGATAGTCCTACGTGTCTGTTGCAATTGTCTGGTAGAAGCGGTCCTTAGAAAAGTCCATGAGTGATTGTAGCTGTCTGCTAGTACAGATCACAGATGCCTTCCCAGTCTGGGATTGTGCTCTATCATGTAGTAGCTTCCTCCTGACGTTGTACAGCTTATTAATGGCTGGGGTCTACCAGACAGGTCCCCTGCCATTGTAGTAGTGGGTCCTGTTGCTATTTGGGATAGCACAATCCATGCAGTCCACTAGGTGTCCATAGAATGTGTATGTAAAGGATGCAGCAGTGTGAGCCGTATATGCCACTGTCTCAGGATCTCTGAAGGATACCACCTTGCTTCGGTGAAGTGAGGTGTTGGCTCATGAGAAGTTCACCAAGATTACCCAGGATGGGTGTGTGGAGGGTATATGTATGTCCTATGAGATACATGTATGTTCTGACCTTACCAATGAGGGGTATATCACTGGTGTGGAACATAGAGTCCCCATGTTGGTGATGATCAGGTCCAATATGTATTCCCCCTTGTGGCTGTGCTGACTGGTTGTGCCATAGCATATGAGTCCACAAATTGTAGCGACTGTTGGGTGAGGGTGTCGGGGCATGAGTAGTATCCCCAGTCAGTATTTGTGTATATGAAGTTACACAATATAATGGTGTTTGAGGAGACCTTCATATTCTCCATAGTTCCCACGAACGCCGAGTGTGGTTCCTAAGTTTGGGAGTGTGTTCTGTAGCAGGCAACAAACTGAAAGGCAGTATTGCACAATGGTAGTTGTATATGTATGGTCTGTGATGCTTTGTGCAGTGCTACTAACCTGGATGTGTGTGTATCTGTGATGTATATGGATATTCCCCCTAGTTGCGTTGTCTGTTCCAAGTCTTGTTGTCAGACAGCATGGTATGAAACATAAACTGGTAGTGCTAGTGTGCATAAGCGAGCCTGAACCAGGTGTCTGTCAGTGCACAGATATTGTTATCCTCCATACTGAGGAGAGTCCTGAATGGCCACAATATGAGGTTAACACAACTGTTGTTGAGCAGCATTACCCTTAGTTTCATTTAACCTGTAATGTCTATGGAGGTGGGTTTGTCTTCTGAGCCCTGCTTAAAAAAGGCACTATGGTGGTAGCAAGAGCCTTAGCCAGCATTCCAAAGTCCAAGGGTGACAGGTGCAAACTGTCCATAGTGAAGCTACGTGGCATGTTGAGCATGTCACCATACGCTGACAGACACTGTATTCCCTATGAATGAAACAAATTTGTTAGGCAACTGTTAAATGTGATATGTGTGTCCGTATACTGTGACATCATAATTGGTGGGTGTAAGATGCTAGACAAGGTCAGGGTCATGCTGGCCTGGGCTACATGATCAGAGTGTTCCTCCATGTATCATGTCATGTGGTCCAAGGAGTAACATCTTAGGTTATACACACCAGCATGGACAATGATGGTGCCAGTCTTGTACTTGCTTTGGAGTGACCTGACTGCCTGTGTTATGCGGCAGATCTTGGCACCCAACAGACATCCCAAAGTGACTATTCCCTTGTTAGGGCTGGTGAGTGGTACATCAGTGTGTCTGACAATAAGTGCCGCCTATTACAAGTGTATTAGGTGTGTTGTTTAGCCCGAAGGGCAGTGACTGTGTGGCACACTGACATTGTGAACATTGTGATATGTGGGTATTGTAGTGGGGTAGCAGGTGTGTGTGTGTCTGCTTTGGAGGTCTCTGCTGCTTAGGTAGAGTACATTTACAGCATCCGAGTATGTCTATGTGTGCTAATGTGGTTTGAGTGCTGTTGCTAGAGGATATGTGAGACTGATATGTGGTGTGTGTGGTTACCTTCACCACCTGATAGACTGTGCCGGTCATGGGTCGAGAGAGTTCAGCTCCCTGTATGTCTATATAGGTGCATCTCACACATATATCTGAGTTTGTCGGGAGGAGGAGAGGGTTGTCTGTGTACATAAGGCAGATGTGACATTGTGTCAGTATCACAATATCCACCAGCTGGACTGAAGAGTACACACAAAAAAGACCCCTGGACATGCCAGGATATTATCATGACATACCCTGTAGCCTGATCACAAAGGATCAGTAGGGTGTTAAGCATGTAAAAGAGTATAACAGGGATTAGTGTTCATGTTCGTTGGTGTTTTGTAAAGAGTAGCTGAGAAGGAGTCCAGACTGAATCATGACACCTCCTTCAGCTATGTCATAAATATCAATGTACACCCATATATGTCCTGAGTCAGGGCCAACTGTACCTGAGTGACAATGCTGACATCATGACAGACAGGCCCATATGTACATACCCATCCCCCACTGACAATAGTCCACATCATCATACCAGGAGATATCACATGTAGAATGGATGAGCAGCTACCCCCACTGCCAAAAGCATGGCAGTAGGTGGAATACATTGATTCCCAATATGTGTTATACACAAACTACAGAACAAACAGATCATGCACCTGAACAGTCAGCTGAACCTCACCCCCTACACAGGATGTGGAACCGTTGAATGTGTCACAGCTACATATGGCACTCCCCACAAGTGTTGGTGCACAACACACCATGGGAAGTCAAGTCCAGTACATCTATGAGGTCTGATCTGCAATGTCATGGAGTCCATCATGGTTGCAGTCATAAACAGAGCTATTGGAAGCTGACATACACACAACCCTACCAACTGTGGTATGTTCATGTGCGGATCATGGTTCCCAAACATGCTAGACTGTTTGCAAGGCAGCCACCCAGGACATACATCAATGAACATATCTACACATGTGTCACATGGACTTTGAATAGCCATTTATCAACATCCCAGACACATGTAGCATCCACAAAACCAACAAGCTGTGCATAAATATGTGTTGACATATGATGGAATGTCAATGTGTCCACAGATAGATCACACAAGGTAAGGATTCTGAGGTCTTGTTCAAGCTGTTGACACCTGCTGACCCACATGGACCATTCCTGGAATGGCATAAAACAAAGTGTACACACATCACCATGTCCAGTCTGATGATGTCACCATCCTATAAATACAGCAGGAGAAGCGAAACCAGCCAGTAAAGCAAATAGCATGCCGTGTTAATGCGTCTCTCTCTAGTATCATAACATAGTTAGGTAGGGTGCTGAATCCTGCAAAGTGCGTGTTTGGGGTGTGTGTGTGTGGGGGGGGGGGTGTGTATGTGTGCAGTTTCCTTTGAGAGGTGTTCCATTTTTGGAGACTGTGAAAACTCACTAAAAGAGGTACATTCCTCTTTGGAAAGTCTGATGATGTCACCATCCTACAAATACAGCAGGAGAAGGGAAACCAGCCAATAAAGCCAATAGCACGCCGTGTTAATGCGTGTGTGTGTGTGTGTGTGTGTGTGTGTGTGTGTGTGTGCAATTGTCTTTGAAAGGAGTCTCCTTTTTGGAGACTGTGAAAACACACTAAAAGAGGTACATTCCTCTTTGGAAAGTCTGATGATGTCACCATCCTACAAATACAGCAGGAGAAGGGAAACCAGCCAGGAAAGCAAATAGCGCGCTGTGTTAATATGTCTTTCTCTAGCATCATAACATAGTTAGGTAGGGGTTTGAATCCTGCAAACAGTGTGTGTGTGTGGGGGGGATGTGTGTATGTGTGCAGTTTTCTTTGAGAGGAGTGCACATTTTGGAGAATTAGAAAACACACTAACAGAGGTACATTCCTCTTTGGAAAGTCTGACGATGTCACCATCCTACAAATACAGCAGGAGAAGGGATACCAGCTAGTAAGGCAAATAGTGTGCCGTGTTAATGCGTCTCTCTCTAGTATCATAACATAATTATGTAGGGAGTTGAATCCTGCAAACAGTGTGTGTGTGTGTGTGTGTGTGTGTGTGTGCAGTTTCTTTTGAGAGGAGTGCACATTTTGGAGACTGGGAAAACACACTAACAGAGGTACATTCCTCTTTGGAAAGTCTGATGATGTCACCATCCTACAAAAACAGCAGGAGAAGGGAAACCAACCAGCAAAGAAAATAGCGCACCGTGTTAATGTGTCTCTCTCTAGTATCATAACATAGCTAGATAGGGGTTTGAATCTTGCAAATGCTGACTGTGTGTGTCAATGCAGTGTGGGTTTTGCTTTTACCATGGTATGACATAGTATGATGACAACAGTAAGTGCATTGCACACATCAGGTATCTGCATGGCAAATATATATGTGTACATGTCCCCTCAATCAGTACATAGTGTGAAGCCTGCATACTACATGAATACATTTGTTTCCATTGACAGGTTGTGCCGCTGCTTCTCAGATCGTAGGTCACATATGTATGTATGTGACACGGCCATCCACTGTCGTGTTCTGTGGCCAAGGTCATGTGTGGCACACGCACCCATGACAGTTACTTAAGAGTAGTGTGAGTGAGGGTATATGCCTGGGGTATATGTCAGACATGGTCATACACAACAAAGTCTGTCAAGAATGGACAGTCTTTATAGGTGTATGACTGCCTTGTGGATATGCATTCAGGCCTCTAATGTCTTATGTGATACACCTTGGGACTCCACAATACCTATGGATATGTGGATATCAAGGGACACATGACATAACATGGGTCTGTATGTACACAATGGTACCCAACATTCATGTTGAGGGCTACCACCTGTGTGGTACTGACAGGATAGTAGGTATAGTACATGAGGATGACTATGCCATAGTCGACTTACTGCTATACAGCATGTATCAGACAACAGGTATCTGTCTGTATGATACCCTTGTGTAGGATATGCATCCCATCCAGGGAATGCATTGTAGGCCAATCCATGCATTCCCAGATTTGGATGGACACATCCCTAGTATGTCTGCATGTACCTAAGGGGGCTACATGACACACAGGTGTGGTCACAGTAATGGGTGGCAGTCATTACCACTGGTTAGTGTTATAGTGTAGCACCGGAAGGATCCAATTGATACTGGGTTCCCTACTACTGTGTGTCATTTGTCAGGACATCATCCAATGATTGCTTATAGTCATGCTATTGAGGTTGTGTATACTACCAGACCGCAAATCATTGACAGATATTAACGGTATCACCCACAGCATAATGTCAACCCATGTCATACACACGTCTACCCATGTTAGTACATAACTGTAGTAGAATGCATACTGGCCATTGAAAGATGCTATGAGATGTTAACAATGTGTACAACAGGGTATGCCACATGTCCCATGTGTCCACTATGCATGTACATCCAGACAGTGCGCGCCCACTATGTTCACAGATGTACACTTGCTAATCTGTACTGCACACATCATACACGTACTGTCCACTCACTAACACATGCTGGCAACACATCACACATCAGCCTAGGGGCACATGGGTGGATAATACATACTCAGACCTAACAGTGGTGTAAAGAATGCTACATTGACAATCAGAGCTTTGATGCATAATGTCTGCTCAGATATACCTACAAGGATGTAGTTACACTTCCTTGTTGACAACTTGCTATTATTGCTACACTGCTATAGTGTCACCCTGTGCATCAGCACCATGTTAGCCTGTCCCTCCATCAATAATGCAGATGACAGGAGGTGGCACAGGTATCATCATATACACAGGGTGTTTTGTTGTTTGCCAGAGCCTGACATTGACCCATCAAATCGACATGTGTGTGTGTGTGTGTGTGTGTGTGTGTGTGTGTGTGTGTGTGTGTGTGTGTGTGTGTGTGTGTGAGTGTGTGTGTGAGGGACAACAGTACAGCATGGGCCAATGTTGATGTAATGTGTGTGTGTATGTGTGAGCCCTAGCTGTTTGCTTAATGTTTGTGTGTCTGCATGCACACAGCTCCACCATGTGGCTGCCATATACGGTGGTTTGTGGGACAGCCACAGACTGTACCTGCTAGGCTGTACAGATCACTGTCTCTGGCCATGGACACAGTACCTGTGCCTGGCAGGGGTGCTACGGACAGTATCGGGTACCAACCCTGACTGGGTACTGTCATCAGAGGCAGAGGTATGATGACTGGACCCATGTCCCTGCTGGGACTGGCCAGAGCTACATGCACGTGGTCTACTGGGATGGCCAATGGACAGGCCAGCACCAGCATTGCTGGGGCTGGTACTGCCACTACAGGAGTGGCTGTGAACTGTGGGCCGTCCGTGACCACTGCCAGCTGTTGCTGTTGTTGGAATGCATCCGTGTCGACATCGCAACCGTCCCACATGGTCCTGGCTCAAGGAAGACATGTTGTGGAGGGCATCTATTGTCTCCCCCCAACATCTATCAATGATCTCGGTGTAAGTCCGGATGGCACCGGCAAGGTCACGGATGCTGTCATTGATAGCAGAGTAATGTGCCCTCTGCGCCCTAAGTCCCTGCATGATGTACCGTTCCATACGTGCCTGAGCCTGCATTACAGCCCGGAACATAGTGGTCATTGTAAGACCTGTGAGGGCATGCCTGCCAGGGGCAATACAACCAGTGGTGCTCCCCTGAGAATCCCTGGACCTCCGCCTATGTGGTACCGTTCCGGGTCTAGGCTATGGCTGCTGTGAGGGGATGCAAGTGCCATGGGTACCACACTCTCCTGGTCAATGCCAACTGTATGCTGTCCCTCGCCTATGGCCATTGCTGGTGAGGGATGTAATGGCAGTATGAGTGTGCGCATAGATGGGGTTGAACGCTGTGTACTGTCGATTGGCGGACCAATGAAAGACCCTGTCAAATCCCCCTGTGCCAAAATACATGTGTCATCATCACCACTATCTGTGGCAGTGGCTTCAGGTCACCTGCTGCTTTCGCCAACCCCTAACTCAGCACCTGTGAGAGGAAGACAGAAAACACACTTTACGGTCTGCACATGCACACATGCACACATGAACACATGCACACATGCACACATGAACACATGGACACATGGACACATGCACACATGCACAAATGAACACACGCACACATGCACACATGCACACATGCACACAGGAACACAGGAACACATGCACACTCCTCACTACAGCAGATGTACACACACAACAGCAATCCAAAACATACTCAATAGTGGTTGAAGGTGGGTGACAGTACCACAAGGCAAACAGTCACGTCACACATGTCAGCATGCAGAATAAGTGTTGATCAAATCCATGCAGTGTGAGTGTAGACAGCCATAGTTAATGACAGTGTACATGGCTGTGGTGCATGTGTGTACATGTTCAGTGATTGCCTACACCCTGGAACACAATGTGTACAAGGACACGACATTTCTGTGCAAGTATTATAAGCGCTGCAATGTCCTGTGCACCATCACTCACAGGTATACATACCATGGCTGCATGTGTTATCTGTGTGTCACATGGATTTCCATGTCTGATTGCAGTGTCTGTGTCTGTAGCAGATAATTGTGGATACAGGTGTAGCACATGCATGCTATGTACACACACGGGATGAGTGGTGCATGTGTACATGATGGAATACCAATCCTGGACATGGCCATTGTAACTGTATGGGGTGTAGTACCATTAGCCATCATCATCATGCATCATGTGGTCACTCAAGGCCACTAAAGTGTGCTAGACCACTGCCTAGCATGCTGTACCTGAACCGCAGTGCCATGGCTAAGTTCACAATTACACAGCCACGTTGCACAAGGGTGTGTGAGGTGCCCAATAGGGAGCATTGCCTAACATGACTGTGTTATGTGTTGAAGAGTGTTGCACAGCCCCATGCTAGGCCCCTACCCCTCAGGTATAATATGTGTGGTGTGTGGATGACATGTGGGATACTGAAGTGTGACCTGGCAGCGGGTGTCCGGTTACAACATGTGTAGCATGTTGAGGTGTACTGCATATGACAAACGTGTTATGTTGTGTACATGTGTGTCAACTATGCCTATCCAATGTGCAGTACAGTGTTGCCACATTTGTGTCTGATGCTCTGTGCATTGCATGTGATTGAGGCAGCTACTGACTTTACTGAGATGTTTAACATCTCACAGCAAACATGCACAGCATGCATTATGCGTAGGTGTATTATGTGTCCATGGCCTACATCTCACCTATGACATGCACATTTCAATACCAATTTTAAAGTGTTAACACACTCAACAGCATGTGTCGTCTGCCCTGCTGTCACACCAGAGGGACCTACAAGAATATGACACAGTTTGTCAGGGCCACAACTGTGGCATCGCTACTGTGAGTGTGCTAAACTACAGTAGAACAACAGGCATAGGTGTACAGATACTATTCACAATATCAGTATTGCACACAATAGGCAGCACAACTGCTAAACACAGTACACATCTCACATATGCATAATCTAACAATACAGGTAACAGTAGTCTACAGCTAGGGCATGTTACCTGCACGCTCCATGTCACCATGCTGGGCGGCTCCGGCCTCCATGATGACACATGTGTGATGTTGTTGCTGCTGTAGGCCAGGAGCCACCACACTTAGGAGCAGTTCCTCCACTCTGGTGAGGGGGGGATGTATGGCCACCCCACCACCTGTGTCAAGCTGTTGTCTATGGATATCAGACGCACGCCACCGGACATGTCTAATTAAATCACTGCAGTGATGGCGTACCTGCTCATATGTCTGGTTATGCATGCCTATGTCATTTACCTGATGAACAAGATCTTGCCACAGTGCAGTACGCTCCTGCTGGTGCTGGCTGGCCCTGGAAAACAGCAGGGTATAGTGCTGAACCAGGCTGTGGTGGATTTCCTGTTCTGCTGCAGCTGTGTAGGAGGGATTCCTTTGATGAGCCATAAGCCTGGAAGACAAGTAAACGATATGTGTGAGCAAGTCATGTGGCACACTTAATATTATACAGTACAGATATCAGTTAACTGCCATATATAGCATCTGTTCGTCTGTCAGAGGATACACACATTCAATACCACATATCAGTGCTTAGCCCATAACTGGCTGACAGTGCCTGCCACACTTCATATAACAAACCAGTATACACCAGTACTCGGCATAGTGTTTGGGATCCAATGCACAGCCTTGCCACGGGGTACATATCAAGCTAATGCATGAAGAAATATGTCATCCATTGCAATGAATGTGAAGTACAGTTACAGTATAACCAGTAATCCACCCTAGTCATTGATGCCATACCCCTACCTAACATATGTGCACAGTTGTTAATATAGCTGGCATACTGCTGTAACAGAGTATACATGTTTCTAGGTACACACGCAAACCCTGCAACACACATGTGATTGCGGACATGGTACAGGCATCATTACACACACATCAGACATTCATACAACACACAAATGTATGCTGACACAGATGAGCATTTCCTGTGTACCTTACAGTACTGTGTGCCCCTACTTACAGATACCTATGCCTGAGGTATGTAATCTGTGCAGACTACAGGAAACACACAGGACAGTGTTACCAGGGAATGTGAACATACACCATACTGTGCTGTTTAGGCCTACAGCTTCAGGTAGTACAACAGTGCAAATGTCAGCTGGATTCACCAGCAGTACCACTTACTGAGCATACATGTATTCCTTCAGCCTACGATGGGACACCACAGTCGTACACAAGGAACTATGTCACAACATATGCCATCCTACTATGGCTGCATCCCAATAACTGACACATCTTTCTCTGGCCTCACACCTAGGACACAAACGACCATGACAGAAACAACCTCACACTAAGCTATCACACCATTACAGACCTTGCAACACATTCACTGTCACACTCATTCCACCTCACATAGCAGGTATTGCACTGAGTACATGTGTGTGTGTGTGCATTGTGTCATAGGTAGGTAATATGCTATTGGCCCTAGGGCCTACAGCAGCCTAGCCATATGCTACCCTGCCTTTGACACACATGTAATTTGATTTCACTTGCTCCTGTCAACTGGATACACAGAGGTGATTCCCAGGGCATGTTACCTATCCCACAGACAATCATCAGGGGTATGTATGACATCTGCTACTGAGGATCCTTGTTTGTTAATGCTGTGTGGTTTACTCCAGAGTATGGCATATTTGCCAATAGGAGCCTATCCTCCAGCATGTGCTGTTTAGTGAGGTGGCAGGGATTAGGGACCTAGGCCATGTAGCCCGGTGGGATTGTGAGGTGTTGACATGGTGGTTGTCTGACTGCTATGGGTGTGACATACCTCTGTATGTTCGGCAGAGGTAACCTCTGAGTGGCCGGTATGCAACACACTGTAGATGTGGTTATGTGAGTCAGTCTGCATAGGGTATGTGTTTGAGGGCAGTATTACTCTTTGTGAGGTATGTCTGTGGCCTTTCCACTTGCTGTAGTTGTCGTGTGAGGTACATACCACATAGGGCATTGTGATGAGTACAGGGGAACACTGACCAATATTTCCGTACATGACACATCGTTTGTGATGACACGTACCACATAGACAGATTACAAGACTAGTGTGGCACTGAGAATATCAAAGGGGAGGCTACTGTCCACCTGGGTCCCATATTCCCTTCTGACACCTTCAGTGTTAGGCAGGCAACCACCTATCTGGTAGTTAGTGGGTAAAGTGTTTTGGTATGGGGTATGGAACTGCAGTATCAACACTGGTGTTCAGTCCATGTCTTGGTCACCAGGCACCTGTTGCAATACGTCTGACCCCGTGTCTCCCTCTCTCACTATATATACATATTTATATATATATATCTATATATATATATATATATATATATCTATATATATATATATATATATATATATATATATATATATATATATATATATATATATATATATATATATATATATATATATATATATATATATATATATATATATATTTATGTATATATATATATATATATATATATATATATATATATATATATATATATATATATATATATATAAATATATGCATACATATCTATATATATATATATATATCCATATATATCCATATATATCTATATATCTCTATATAAATCTATATATGTATATATGTATATATGTATATATATGTATATATGTATATATGTATATATATATATATATATATATATATATATATGTATATATATATATGTATATGTATATACATATCTATATACATATATATATATATCTATATACCTCTATATATATCTATATATCTACATATCTATATATGTATATATCTATATATGTATATATCTATAGCTATATATGTATATATATATATATATATATATACATATATATATATATATATATATACACATATATACATATATACATATATATATATATATGTATATATATATATATATATATATATATATATATATATATATATATACATATCAATATATATATTTATATATATATATATATATATATATATATATATATCTATATATATATACATATATGTATATACACACACACACACACACATATATATATATATATATATATATATATATATATATATATATATACACACATACTTGTAAACATCCATTGCTGTACATATACATGCACATATAGGTACATATACTGCCCACCTTTCGTGGTGGGAATATCAATTATGAAACAGTTGTGAGACATACAATTATGTAATAATATTGCACAGTGTTGTGCAGAATGCATTTTGCTGTCCTCAGGCCGTATAGCTGTAGCAGACCTCACTGGCTGTAACTCAGTCCCACAGCATTTAACCACCACATGACATATACCTGCACTGCTTGCTGTTTTCAATGCCACACACTACAACCTACATAGATATGTGCATATAGCAACCTTCAAATACATATATATGTCCAGCCTTTACTAACAGTTGCAGTATGTCCCTTGCCCTATGCACATCTGCATATACATATAGATACGGACTGCTACCACATATGGGGGGTTCACAGTATGTAGAGTACCCTTCAGACACATCATTCGGATGCCAGAAAATACATCTCTGTTACATACCTTACCTTTGTATTTCTCACCTCTGTCTGTTGTACCTGTTGACATTTTTTTTTTGGTTGGTGTCCCCAACTGCCTCTGTTTGTTTTTTTTTTTTTTTTTTGGTTGGTGTCTCCAACTGCCTCTGTTTGTCTGTCTGTCTGTTTGTCTCTCTCGCTCTCTCTCTCTCTCTAGTTGCTGCAATGATATTATTGCATGTGTGGACAGCAAGTATAGGTTGCTTTTGTAGGTATCTGCACATGTGCATGTGATGGCCTCTGCACCAATTAGTGCCCACCATTTAGTAATTGCTTGCAGCCTGCTGTGTGGTAATTGCAGTTCTCACTGTGATTTCAGGACACTGCTATAAAATGATAGGTTAGATAGGCGTAGGCCTTTCGGTTATGCAAGGTGGGGACCATGCTTGTTTGCTGTGGACACTGTTGTGTCAGTCAGAAGGTTGGTATATGTCTGATATCTGAAGCTGGGTTGTAGCCACTGAAATGCATGTTGTACTGAAACCTGACTGTTGCTTCTTCCAGTACACTCTTCTCAGTGTTTAAGTTTACTCACACCTCCTAATGCTAACACTGGATACATGGGAGTATGTACTTTCTTTTGGAATTACGGAATTAACTGGCATACAACAGTAGTTATTGCAATGTATTCCTATGGCTTTCCTATTTTCCCTTTACATTCACTCCTTGTAATGCATGTTATATTTCTTTATTGCAATGTATTCCTATGGCTTTCCTATTTTCCCTTTACATTCACTCCTTGTAATGCATGTTATATTTCTTTATTGCAATGTATTCCTATGGCTTTCCTATTTTCCCTTTACATTCACTCCTTGTAATGCATGTTATATTTCTTTATTGCAATGTACTCCTATGGCTTTCCTATTTTCCCTTTACATTCACTCCTTGTAATGCATGTTATATTTCTTTATTGCAATGTATTCCTATGGCTTTCCTATTTTCCCTTTACATTCACTCCTTGTAATGCATGTTATATTTCTTTCAGCACCAAGTTATTGTATATCTGCTGTGGCTTAGTGGTACATCATGCAGACTGGTGAGTCCAAGGTGTGGGGTTTGAGACTGATAAGGATATTTTATTTTGCTGCTGAGCAATACAAGGGCCTTGTCATACAGTGTGACTAAGGCACTTTTAAGCAGTTGTAAGCGGGTTTGCGCAGGTTTGTGCAACGCTTAGCAATGCTAACGTACGCTTAGCTTATTGTATTTTAGCAATGCTAAGCTAAGCTTAGCTTAGCTAATTTTATGTTAGCAATACTAAGCTAAGCTTGGCGTAGCTTATCATATCTTAGCAATGCTAAGCTAAGCGCACACATGCGCACACTGGTGCAAACCCGCTTACTACTGTTTACAAGTGCTCATTCCTGCTAACCCCCGTGCTCATGTCTTTGACAGAAAAGTAAATGGGGAGATAGGAATGTGGTGATAAAGGGTGCACAAACAGAGGAAGACAGTAGGGAAACCAGCTTGAGATGTACACGATGGGTGTGGAGAAGGTCCATAGCTGCCCATTTCTTTACCAGCAACAGCTGTGCATATGCAATACATTAGGTGGGATATTTGAAACCTTCCACCCCTGAGAGAGGGGTGAGGACAACTAAGTATGTTGTACTACCAATTATGAATATCAGGCACATGCACTGTTTGTAAACTGCTATACTGTCATTAGTACGTTACTCACTTCTGAACAGTTTGTGGTTTGTGTTGACATTAGCAGAGTCTGCTCAGGACAACTGGACATATTTCTGTACTGTGTATGCCTACCTACACCCTTGGTTGTGCCTGACTACATGGGTATATAGTACCTTTGGGTAGGGGTGCAGAACTGCAGAGTGCATTATTTATTATCGTGTGATGTTTATCTTACTGAAAATGCAGAGTTGCTGTGTACCTGTAAGTCTATGAAGGCTTGTAGTCTGTCTGAGTAGCGACCCCCTGTGGACATATCCAGATGATAGACAGAGGTCAGCCTAGTATTCTTTGACTGTGCACCACAGCAGTCTTTTCGGCACCTGAACAATGGCATTGTCACAGGTGGTTGCTAGCAGTACATGGCTACATCCTTTGATATTTATGTGTTGTACTTCTACATAAGGGCATGCTTGTGGGATTCATTCTACAGCTATTTGCAGAGTGTGTAACAGCAGACAAGCTGATATGCCTGTGTGTTTCTGACTCTTCCAGGCCTCAGATACTCTCACGTATATATTTGAACAGCCTCAGGGAAAGGTACATATAACTGGGTTACACCTGTGATATAGTTCAGACATTTTGCAGTTCAGACTTTGGGGGATTCAGAGCATATGTATTACTACACATTTTCTGATGTGCAAGTGGTGTCTACTCTCACTTATTGACATTTGTCATTAAGTGAGATTCAACACTTTTCTGCCTACTGTTAGTACATTTCACAGGGAGTCACAGGGGCACAGTTAACATTTGTTTACAAATCAGGGTCATCACTGTAGAGCAGTCACTGTTGGGCGGTCTGGCCTGTGACCTATGCAAATATGCCAGTGTTTATCCTGCTCTGATACTGTGTGGGGTTTGTAAGCTGTTACTGTAACCTTATTCCCTACTAGCATGGCTGATTCTCTTTTCACAGTTATGTCATGCAATTCCACAACACCTGCTGGTTAAGGCCCACAGAACAAGATTTGTGTTATGCCATTCCTATTTTCCCTTTACATTCACTCATGGTAATGCATGATATATTGCTTTCAGCACTGAGTTATTGTATATCTGCTGTGGTGTAGTGGTACTTCTTGCAGACTGGTGTGTCCAAGGTCCCGGGTTTGAGACTGACAAGGGTATTTTATTTTGCTGCTGAGCAGCACAAGGGCATTGTCATACAGAGTGACTAAGGCACTTTTAAGCAGCTGTAAGCGAGTTTGCGTGGGTTTGTGTGACGCTTAGCGATGCTTAGCTAAGCGCACACAAGCTCACACTCGTGCACCCCCGCTAACTACTGCTTAAAAGTGCTTACTCCCGCTAACCCCCGCGCTAATTTATTTTAAAGAAAAGAAAATGGGGAGATATGAATGTGGTGAAAAAGGGGGCACAAAGAGGAAAAGACAGTAGGGAAACCAGCTCAGGATGTGCAGGATGGGTGTAGAGAAGGCCCATAGCTGCCCATTTCTTTACCAGCAACAGCTGTGCATATGTATGAAATTTGGTGTGAAATTTCAAACCTTCCACCCCTGAGAGAGGGGTGAGGACAACAAAATATGTTGTACTGCCAATTAGAATTATCAGTTTACATGTCCAGTGGACATGTGTGTGAACTGGGCAGCTATGTATGGGGCGTAATTTTTTTGTGGGAACAGATTGCCCTTCTTTTTAATTTTTTTTTTCAGGTGAGAGTGGAATGTAAGGTAGAGGAAGTAGGTATATTTGGGGAGGTAGGTTCGGGAGGTAAACAGACAAGACAAACAAGATGCATACAGGGGCAGAGTTTGACACATGAGGTGGGTGAACACAATTGACGGGGAAGGATGTTTGGAAATCGCAAGCCCATGAGCCCACAGATGGTAACAGTGGAACTGAGATCCCCACCCATGGGCAGTCACCACTGCACCTTCACAGCCCCAAGGGTGGCTGTGCTGGGGGCTGAGTAGGACGGGCAGGCTCACCCGAGAGACGCACCACTCTCGCCTCAAGCTGGCATAGGGGATCAGCGACTGAACGCTGGATCTCCCTACGCACCACAGCCCGGACCCTTCGAGGGGTGACGGGTGGCCCTTCTCTGCCCACGCTTGCACGGGGGAGATGAGCCCCATCCCCTGCAGCGCTTCCACCCGAAGGTGGCACAGGACCAACGGAGGAGGGGAGCCCGGGCTGGGCACTGGAGCTGCTGGTGCCAGGTGCACTCACCAACTGAGGAGGGACAGGTGGGTCCGCTGGGACCGGCCTTCCCATACGTTCTGTGATTAGGTGTGTTTAATTACAATATAAACAACAGCATTCCAGATTAGTTGTAACAGCATGCAGTAATATTCCCATTAACCCAACACACCAACATTCCAACAGTTGAACAGCAAGCATAATACATGCACATATTGAGCGACAGTGGATATTCCAACAGCATGCAGGGATGTTTGGTAGCAACAGGCCACCATGAACGTGGTGTTTGAACAGGGCACATGCATCAACATCAATGCAAATATTTATAAAACAATAGAGCATATGTCCCAACAAATATTTAAGGTTACACATACCGACTGAGGTGTGGAATTGCATGGTTTATGCACATATGGTAGGGTGTAGAAAAAACCTTGGTTAACATCTTATAATGACCTTTTAGTCTACACTACATTCCCAGTGACTGTAGTTGTATATCCCCTACCTGTATTATTACACTTGCCACCATACATTAGGTTGTGTCATGGGTTTGGCTAGTTCAATATATGCCTGACCTATATCTGATATACTAACTGTCCAGGATGCAGGTGTTACTGCTACATATTTCTTGTTTGCATTTATATTTCTTTATCTACAT